>NC_045719.1:23752631-23764955 GCF_009834535.1 Camelus ferus
TTACTGCTGAAATACAATTTGGCCAATACTTTAAAAATGTTCTTTTCTTTGCTTTCATTTATTTTTTTCACTTCAAAACATAATGCTATTGAAAAGGAGCAAAATACACCACCTGAAATCTGCCTCTTTGCCATATTGATGACTTTAAGTTGATTCTTTTAAAAAAAAAAAAGCAGACATGAGAGAAACTCTGAAAACAGTAGAAATTATCCTATGGTAAGAAACATCTACACCTATAAGGATAAATTGAAATACTGCTTTTCCCTGCATTTCATGTTTCTAAAGTCCCCACATCCCATCTCCATCTTAGTAAAAATAAATGTCTTACATTTTTGCAGTGACGTCAGATGTCACGCTGTGACAGGCAACTTGCTGCCGCCTGACACAGAGAACTGTGTCCTTTTTTTGCTATTAGTTTTGGTTCTCCTGGTAAACTGAAATCCTGGGGAAGACTTGCTCTGCACTGAAAGCCGGTGTTCTATCCAGACTTGAACAAACTGTCTTCCTGGCTGGCACTGATGCCTTCAACTATCTCTGGAACTTGTCAAGGATGAGGAGGGTCAAGAATAGCTTTCCCATTTTAAGCGACGTGACTAAACAGCATAAAGTGTCCTGTTTCAGCAAGTCTGCATGAAGTTTATTCCTGTCATTGGTGCAATCAAATCAAATCTGTTCACCAGAAGTCAAATGTTTTAGCATCATTCTCCTTTATAAATTCAGGAATTAGAGAGCCATCTACTGGTCTCATCCTTCCCCAAGTGACTTTCCAACAGGGCGCTCTCATGAATTGAATCATAGGTCAAAATTTTAACAAAAATTATTTACCTTCTCCATCATCATTTGGGGAGAAGAGTTAGTTTTTTTTTTTTTATCTTCTGATTCTGAAGAGTGAAATAGAAGTAGAACTTCTGTTGGGCAAAGTTAGATAAATGGAGACTGTATGATATAAGTAAAACGAACTGATAATTTATTGTAATTCAACAGTTAATCAGCAAGTATTGTGGAAAATAGTGCTACATGTTTTAGGTTTTTTTTTTTTTTAGAATACAATGACAGTGATAACTTCTGCCAGAGAACTTTCAATTGAAATAAAAGAAAATAAAATGGGACATTGAATGGATGACACAGTATTTTGGCATCAAAGTAAATGTACAGGACTTGAAGTTAGGACACAAGAGTCTCGATGTTGAATACTTCATTTATTAGCCTGATATTTTGGGGCAGCTCTACTTAGCCTTAGTTTTTCTGTCTGATAATTGAGGAAAAATAATATCTATCTCACCCACTGATCATAATAATAAGCCTCTAAATTATATAAAAGCTAGGTACTTGCAGGGTATAAACTTCTGAAATTACGGAGTCCAATAAAATTCCTGAACTGCTGAAATATAAACATGGCAGAAGAAGCAGTGAAGGCAGAGTCCTTCTGGGGGTCTTATAACGAGGACCTGAATCATGGGAAATGTGTACGAAGGTGACAGTGAGTTGAGGGGTATTTTACAAAGTGCTTCAATAATCTAAACACAGGGCACATCAATCCAAAGGAGGAAATGTGTTACCATGCATGGTTTCCCCAAGGCTAAGAGCAGTTTGGCACATACTGAAATGCTTGAAGGATGGGAGAGAGGATGGACTATGCTGAAATGCAATCTCTGGCTAGGCTGAATATAGGTTTAAAAAATCAGCAAGTGAGAGAATAAAAAATCAAGTGTTGAATAAAATGAAAATGAGGAAGATGATAGAGGTGAAGGGTCCAGAGAGCATTACGCTGAAAAGGGAGATGTCATAAAATATGGGGGAAAACTTTGAAAGCCTCAAATTAGCTTGGAGAGCAGAAAATAAAAATAATGATGACTAAAATCTTTGGGATTTCTAGAGGTTGTGTACATGCATTAGATCTTTAAAGTGAGGGTGCTCATCACAGACATATGGTGGTCTTCTGTAACTGCTGAGTAATGAAACAGACTCCTGGGAAATCACTGCTCCCTTCATTCAAATGCTCATTTTTGTACATAGGAGATTTACAATCCATCTAGACAAAAGGTCCGAGATTCCTGGGAAGCCTCTTTGCAAAGGGAATTCTAAAGCCCGCCTTTTCTTCAAACAGTAAACAAAGGTATGAATGAGTTTTCTTTACATGTCTTCATTCAGGAAAAACTCATCATGTTTCTTTGGAATGTAATAATAATTAAAAAGAAAAAACCTTGCATCATCATTTTCTTTTTAAGGATTGAATGATGAGAGTGAGAAATATGGCTATTATTAATTTTTAGACAATGAAGGTAAATTAATACTGAGCAATCTTGTAGATTTTCCAACATCTTCTGGTATGTTTAGTAGCAATTAAAGATCATATTTCCCCCTTCAGTACTTCTAATTTGTATTTGTGGTACAGAATTTAATATAAATTCCATTCTTTCCTACATATACCACCTTTCAAGGCTGAAATCACATGATCCTTCCTTAAGTAAGTCAATTCCCAGTTCTGTAAAAGTCTGAAGGTGAAATTCACTACAAGTTCTGAAAGCACACTCTGCTTATTTAAAGGGTCATTGCCTCCCACGATGAACTAAACTCATGAGAATGGAGCTCTTATTTTTGCTTCCATTCCTTTCTCAATTGCATTGCAAAATATCTCCTTTGCACATAGACATTTATTTCATCTTTCAAGTGAAAATTAGTTCTTCTCTCTGAAGCCCCAGAGGTTTTAATGGATTCCTCACTTACAGTATTTGTGTTCCCTTGCATTTTAATTATTGTTGTCGTTCTTAATAGATCCTAGCATAAAGCATTGCTCAAAATAGGAGTTATCCTCTGGGAGGAGTCAGTGGATTGACAGATAACCTATCCCCCAACACAAAACACCCACATACACTCACATCTCTCAGACTATAGCAGGGACACAAATGTGATGGTAACAAGAACTGGGCAGTCACCCACTAGGAGCCCTGATATGTGGATTAGGCCATTTATGCTAGGAACGGAGTCCTTGAACTTGATGAAAAGGTCTATGCAATGATTGCCAAAACTAGTTAGATATCAACATTACCAAGGAGCTTAAAAAATAGATGAATGGGTGGACTTACCTAGGCTCTGTCTTAGAAATCCTCTGCCTTATACTTCCCCAGGATTTAGTGCTTTAATTTGTGTCTTTAAGAATCCTTTAGTGATTCTTATGTAATCATCCTGAAATTAGCATCTGGAACAACTGGCTAGTCCAAAAACACCTGTCAAATTAATTAAGCCCTGAGATTTATGTAAGTTGAATTCAGGTATTTATACTTCTGCTATCAAACCTAGCCAACTAAAATTTTTTATAAGGGTTTAAGGCTCAAGTCCAATTTAATTTTTTTTTTTTTTTTGGCCTTCCTTTGCCTTGTTGCGTATGTCTCTACTTCAAAGACCATTTGGGGTGGGATAAATTCTTTGCAAGCAGAATTCTGGATACTGTATTAGAATTCAGGACATCCTGGCATAATGTAAATCCCTCAGTTGCACCCCCATATCCACAATACTTTTAATATTTACTACTTTGCAATGGTTTAACAAATAGAGTTAAAAATCAGTTTAGAATTTGAGGGCTAGCCATCAAAGTACTAAGGCCCACTTTTTATCAGGGATAAGTTGATTATGAGCTCATAATTCAGGCCATATTTAATGGCCTTGGAAGTCTTCAGACGGCTGTGGCTAAGTCTGTGAGTTTTTCATATCAAAACACTGGAGTTCGAAGAGCATCTTTCACTTGCTTGCAGTCATGCTGAAGCTGTGTTATCTCGCCAAGACTCTGTTCCTTCATCTGATAACTGGTGACAGCTACACTCTCTTCATCCTGTGGTTGTCATGAGGATCCCATGGCAGAATCCATGGAGTGTACTTAGCAGCGTCCGGAAAATGAGTACAAACTACCCACTAGTTAAGACTATTTTTACTATGATTATTATAATCCTCCTATTGCAAATTTAGTAATAGGTACCTTTAGCTGTTGGAGTCAAGCTGGTTTCTGTAGTTTGTCCATCTCTCCCTGGTACCCTTGGCAAGCTATTCCTCAGTACTGTTGAACCCACCAAAGCGGATGCACTTACTAATTAGACCATTGCCTCCTACAGTGAAATAAGCTCTTGTGCACATATTTCTCACATGTCTCTCTTTCAATTCTATCTCTTTTACAGCTGCACTGTAAAATGTCTCTTACCCATGAAATTCACAGGTACAAAATTACTATGAGAAGCCTGGAAGTTCTGACTGCAGTATCAGAGACTTGCCTTGGGAACATGGGGAAGTTATTTCATTTCCCTTATTCTTATTCCACTTAAAACTGAAAAAGAAATCTGTCCCAAACTTCAGCATTCTAATAGGGAAAAACAGCTGCACAGAATCAGTTAATTACAAATACCGAATGAGATGCCACTTTGAGATAAATTGATCAAAACCTTCAAGAAAAAAAAAAAGGACTAAGGATAAGCATAATGACCCCAGACTTTTACCTCTCTCATTTGGCTAGTTTTAATCTCTGACTTCTTCATTGTAGTTGACTGAATAAATTGATCTCCTAGCTATGAGCACCGCATTCTGTACATCTCCAGCAGTACCTGTTTTCTGTGTGCCCCATAGCTGCTGCACTGTGCGTGGGGTTTTATCTGCACATATTTATGCCTTTGAAAAGGATCTCAGTATGAGCTGTTAAATGTTATTGAATTTGGTCAATATTCCATGATAGGTGGTAAGCGCAGCTTGGCTGAGTCACCTGGCAAGTCCCTGCAGTTAAGGATGTAATTTATAACACCTCCCAGAACAAAGGAGTAAAAATAAAGCAACACTTACATCTCCATTATATAATGTGTCTATGCATCTCAGTTGCTCTGGAGACTGAAGCTGCTGGGCCAGCTGGACAATTAAGAGAGTCTTAACATTTTCATAAATGGAATATCCTAAAAATTCCCTTCCTCCCACAGTGGCATAAGGAGAAGAGTCTTTCTCCATGTTTAACCCAAGCATTACTTTAAACAGATATTTTATGCATTTGCCACTGTAATGTAATGTTAATCGTACATGCATCTTTTAGTCTTAAGTATAAAAGCTTTTTTTTTTCAAACATGAAGCAAACCTCTCAAGATTGAAGCATAAACATTTTTACAGATCGGACATTTTATACAGGTGGGTGTTAGTGGTCTGCTCAGGACAATTGGCAGAATATAAGAGAACAAAAAGCAGGGAGTCTGAAAGTTGGTATTTTAGTAATCGGTGGCTTTTGGATGTGTGTGATGTGTCTGAAGGAGATTCTGTTGAAAGCATAAACTGCAGGACGAGGCTTCCAGAGTGGGGAATACCCAGAGTGAGTCCCAGAGTCCACTAGGTCCCTCCGGGTCACTCAGGTAAGTTGATGGTCTTCTCTTTAATATGAAAGGCATCGGAGAAAGATCAACTGAGAAATAATATAGTGATATGATGATAATATCAATGACTAGCACTTACCAATTGATAATGATATGCAAGCACGGTTCCACTACTCCATTTTCTTCATGATATTTTAAATAAGCAAATATGATCTTTAAAACAATAAAAAACACACTGAAGTCTTCAGAAGTAAGGCCGTACAAAGAGGCTTTAATAGTGGTAGGTCAAAGCGTCTGAAATGAATGGAGTCAATGACTTCTCTCTATTACATCTCACCAAATAGACTCCAATACCCAGCATGACGCAGAAGACCCTCGGCATGATCTAGCCTGTGTCTCTCCCTCCAGTGTCTTTTCAAGTTTTCTAATTGCCATCATCCAGTTTACAGTTCTTTGTTTTGATGATGACAGTTTTCTTACTGTGTGCAGTGCATCTTAGCACAGCCTGCTCCACTCGTCTACTTGCCAAAACCCACTTTGTCCTTTCTTCAAATATGGTGACAAATATTTGCTTCCTCTGTAAAAACCCCTTTCTACAGGGCTTGGAGGAAGGTGAGGCAAGTGAGCTTTGACACTAGACAAAGTCAGGATTGAACTGTAATTTTTCCTTTCTGACATCTTTATATTATGTTTTCCTTTACATTGAGATACAACTGGCATATAACATTGTGTAAATCTGAGGTGCGTGCCATGTTGATTTGATACGTTTATATACTGCAATATGATCGCCACTGCAGTGTTAGCTAACACCTCCTTCATGTCATGTAATTATCACTCTTTTGCAGTGAGAAGAGTTAACAACTTTTAAGTATATTATACAGTATGTTTAACTATAATCATAATGCTGAGCACCTATTCATCTTGTAACTGCTTTAGAACTTATTCATCTTGTAACTGCAAGTATGCACATTTTGACAAACATCTCCCCATTTCCCGCACCCTGCAGCTCCTGGTAATCATTCCACTCTGTTACTATGAGTTCAGCTTTTGTAGATTCCACATATGAGATCATCTAGTATGTGTCTTTCTCTGTCTGACTTCTCTCACTTAGTATAATGCTCCCAAGTGTCATCCATGTTGTCACAAATAGCAGGATTTCCTTTTTTTCTGTGGTCACATAATTTCATTACATATATATATATATATATATATATATATATATATATATATATAAATGCCATTATTTGTACATATACACACACACATATAGATAAAAATATGTACATATATATGTGAATTATTTATCCATTCATCCTTTGACAGACAAGTTGTTTCCATATCAGTATGAATAATGCTGTAAAAATGGGAGTACAGACATATTTTTACTATTGCGTTTCATTTCCTTTGGATATGTATCCAAAAATGGGATTGCTGGATCTTATGGTACTACTATTTTATAGATAATAATTTGAGGAAACTCCATACTGTTTTCATAGTGGTTGGACCAACTTAAATTCCCTCCAACAGTGCAGAAGTGTTTCCTTTCTTCCACATCTCTGCCAGCATTTGTTTCACTTGTCTTTTTGCTGATAATCCTTCTAACAGGTGTGAGATGGTATCTCACTTTGGTTTTGATTTTCATTTCCCTCATGATTAGCAAGGTTGAACATCTTTTAATGTACCTCTTTGGCATCTGCACATCTTCTTTGAAAAAAGTCTATTCAGTTTCCTCTACCATTTTTAATCAGATTGTTTGATTTTTTTTGGTATTGAGGTTTATGAGCTTATTATATATTTTGGATATTAACTTCTTACCAGATATAATTTACAGATATTTCCCCTCATTTCACAGGTTACCTTTTCCTTTCATTGATTGTTTCTTTTGCTGTGAGAAGTTTTTTAGTTTGATGTCATCTTACTTCTTGATTTTTCCTTTAGTTGCTTATGCTTTTGGTGTCATATTCAAACAATACTTGCCAAGACTATTATTGAGCAACATTTCCCTTTGTTTTCCTCTGTGAATATTTATAGTTTCAGGTTGTATATTTAAGTCTTTAATCTATTTTGAGTTAATTTTGTAAGTGTTATAAGGGTTCAGTTTTATTTCTCTGTATGTGGTTATCCAGTTTTCCCAGCACCATTTATTAAAGAGAATACCCTTTCCCTATTGAATATTCTTAGCTCCCTTTTCAATATTAGGTGACCATATACGTGGAGCTTATTCACAGGCTTTCTATTCTGTTCCATTAGTCTGTGTATCTATTTTATGCCAGTACCATGCTGTTTAGATTACTTTAGCTTTGCAGTATAGTTTGAATTTGGGAAAAATGATGCCTCTAAGTTTGTTCCTCTTTCTCAGGATTACTTTGGCTATTTGGGATCTTGGCTCCATACAAACTTTCAGGTTTTTTTCTATTTATGCAAGAAATATCATTGGAATTTGGATAGTGACTGTAATGATTTTATAGACAGTGTTGGGTAGGGTGGACATTTAAACAATATTAATTATTCTGATCAACAAACGTGGTTATCTTTCCATTTGTTGCTTCCCCTTTCAATTTCTTTTAATCAAAGTCTTACAATTTTCATCGTGCAGATCTTTCACGACCTTGGTTAAATTTATTTCTTAGTATTATGTTGTTTTTGATGCCATTGGAAATAGAATTATTTTCTTCATTTCTTTTTCATATATATTATTGTTTGTGTATAGAAATGAAATTGTTTCTGTCTGTTAATTTTATATCCTGCCACTGTAAGGAATTCATTGATTAATTCTAACATATTTTTGGTTGAGTCTTAAGGATTTTCTAAGATCAGGTTATCTGCAAAGAAACATAATTTTACTTCCTTTTTGATTTAATATCTTTATTTTTGTCTGATTGCTTTAGCTAGGACTTTCAGTACTATGTTGAATAAGAGTAGTGATAATGGGCAACTTTGTCTTCTTCCTGATCTTAAAGGAAAAGCTTTACATCTTTCACTGTTGAATATGATGTTAATGTGTGTTTGTCATATACGGTCATTATTATGTTAAGGTGTGTTCCTTCTATATCCAATTTGTTGAGAGATTTTATCATGAAAAGATGTATTTTGTCAAATGATTTTTTTGGCATATAATGAGATAATCAGATGACTTTCATTCTGTTAATGTTATGTATCACATTTCTTGATTTGAGTATGTTGAACCATCCTTGCATCTCAGAGATAAATCCCACTTGTTCATGGTGAATGATCACTTTAATGGGCTGTTGAATTTGGTTTGCTAATATCTTGTTGAAAAATGTTGCATCTACATTCAACAGGGATATTGCTCTACAGTTTTATTGTATTTTCCTTATCTAGCCTGTAAAGTGAGTCTGAGGGTATTTCCTCCCTTTCAATTTTGGGAAGGGTTTGAGAAAGACTGGTGTTAATTCTTCTTTAAATGTTTACTAGAATTCACCAGTGAAACCATCTGGTTCTGGGCATTTCTGTCTTGGGAGGATTTTGATTACTGAGTCAATCTCCTTTACTCATTATTGATCTGTTCAAATATTGAATTCCTTCATAACTCAGTGTTGACAAGTTGTATATTTCTAGAAATTTAACCATTTCTTTTAGGGTTAGCCAATTTGTTGGCATTATAAAATGGCCATATTTGTCTCTATGATCCTATATATATTTTGTGGTATCAGTCATAATGTCTCCTCTTTCATTTCTGATTTTATTATTTGAGTCCCCTCTCCCTTTTATTTACTTAGTCTAGCTAAAGGTTTGTCTTTTTAAAATCTTTTTAAAAAATAGCTCTTAGTTTAATTAGTCTTTTCTATTGTTTTTGGTCCTTATTTCACTTATTCTACTCTGATCTTTGCTATTTTCCTTTCTTCTACAAACTTGGGCTCAGTTTGTTTTTCTTTTTCTAATTCCATGATGTGTACAGTTAGATGGTTTTTCAAGATCTTCCTTTTTTCTTAATATAATGCATTTATCTCTATAAGCTTCCCTCTAAGAACTTCATTTGCAGCATCCTATAGGTTTTGATACATTGTGTTTCCATTTTCATTTTTTGTAAGATATTTTTATTTCCCTTTTGAGTTCTTCTTTGATCTATTGGTTGCTCAGGAGTGTGTAGTTTAGTAAAATTTCCAGCTTTCCTCTTGTTATTCATCTCTGCTTTCACTCCATTCTGGTTGGAAAAGATACTTGGTATGATTTCAGTTTTCTTAAGTTTGCTATGTTATTTCTATGACTTGTTTTTTCTATGACTGTCCCTGAGAATGTCTCATGTACACTTGAGAAGAATGTGTATTCTTCTGCTGTTAGGGTGGAATATTCTATATATGTCTATTAGGTCTAAAGTATGGTTTAAAATCAACATTTCCTTGCTGATTTTCTATTTAGATGATCTATCCATTGCTGAATGTTTGTGTATCAAAGTCATCTACTATTATTGTATTGTTGTCTATTTCTCGTCTTCATATCTGTAGGGTATTTGATTAATATATTTAGGTGCTCCACAGTTGGCTGTGTATATTTACAAATTTTATACCTTCTTGATGAGATGATCCTTTTATCATTATATAATGATATTCTTTGTCTCTTGTTACTGTTTTTGGCTTTAGTAAGCTACTCCCTCTTTCTTCTGGGTTCTACTTGCATAGATTCCTTTTTCCTATCCCTTCACTTTGAGCATATGTATGCTCAAAGCTAAGTGAACTTCTTGTAGGTATCATACAGTGGGTCTTTTTTTTTTTTTAAATCTGTCCAGGCACTCTGTGCCTTTTAGTTGGAGAATTCAAAATATATTCCATTTAGAATTATTAATATATAAGGATTTAATAACACCATCTTACTGTTTTCTGGCTGTTTTTTTAGTTCCACTGTTTCTTTTATTCTCTCTTGCTGCCTAACTTTTTGAATTGGTGTTTATCTAAGGTGATATACTGTGATTCTTTTATTTTTTTGTGAATCTACTACTTGTTTGGCTTTGTGGTTACTATAAGGCTTACATCAAACATCTTATAAATGTAACAGTCCATTTCATGCTGACAGCAATTTAACTTTAATCACATAAGAAATTCTACTCTTTTATTTCTCCCCTTTTATGTCTTCAATGTCACAATTACCTCTTTTTATATATCTCTTCATTAAGAAATTATAATAGTTATAGTTTTATTAGTCTTTTCTTTAAATATAATATAGTTATTTAGTTAACACATCATCATATTGCAGAATTAGAGTTTTCTGAACTTGATTATGTATGTTTGCCTTTCCAGTGTGTTGTGTATTTTTGTATGTCTTCATGTTTCTAAGTAGCATCTTTTTATATCAGCCTGAATAACTCCCTCCAACATTTTTTTTGTAAGGCAGGTTTAGTGCAAACTCCTGCTTTTGTTCGGGAAAGTTTTTATCCTTCATTTCTGAAGAATAGCAATGCTGATAGCGTATTCTTGGTGGCCATTTTTTCCTTTCAGTACTTTGAATACATCATGCCACTCTCTCTGTAAGTTGTCTACTGAGAAATCCACTGATAGCCCAGTGAAGGTTCCAATCTTTTTTCTCTTGCTGCCTTTAAGATTCTCTCTTTATCTGTGATTTTTGACACTTTCATTATAATGTGTCTTGGATAAAATGGTTTTGAATTGAAATAATTGGATGACCTATTAGCTTCATGAACTTGAATGTCCAAGTGTCTCCCCAGATTTCAGAAGTTCTTGGCCATTATTTCTTTAAATAAGCTTTCTACTCCCTTTTTTCTCCACTTCTCCTTCTGGAATTCCAATGAATCTGATATTGGTTCTTTTGAAGATATCTTATAGATCATATTGGCTTTCTTAGTTCTTTTTTATTCTTTTTTGTTTGTTATACTCTGATGGGGTTATTTCCAAGTTCCTTAAGCTTGCATGTCTTTTCTTGATCTTACAGTGCACCATGTCAGCTGTTAGTAACCTCTCTTTTGTTTTCTGGTTAACCCTACAGCTCAGTCTCCGTTGCCAGTAGACCTTGGCTTGTTTCCTGCACGTACTCTCTGTCTGCTTGAGAGTGCTCTCACTGCCACCCTTAGGAGTGTACATAAGGAACCAGACAAGAGTGGGAGGAATTGTGGGTTTGGCACTCCCAGGACTGGCCCTGTTTCCCTGATCACTCACCATGCAAGGTGAAAACATTCACCCTCTCCCTTTTATTTTCTACAAAATTATATTAATACACATATTACACAATGATGTTTACATATCACTGAGCATTGTCTATACCCATTTAACCCTCAAAATATTGGAAAAGGATATTATATAAACAAATTTAAGGTAGATAATACTGTTTTCCCCATTTCACAGATGTGAACACTGATATTTGGATGTGATATGTAACTATCCAATTCTACACACTGGTAAGTGGTTGGCCAGGGTTGTGAAACCTACTCTCTCTAACTGCATATCCTCCACTTTTAAACAGAAGACTATATTGAACATATTTTAAGCCCCTGGCAGCCCCTGAAGAAAGGAGATGATTGAGAATGGCTCTCTGTTGCAGGTGGGAAAGCTAAGTGTGAATGCTGTGGACCCTCTTCCAGCCTAAGGAAAATGAGCTAGCTTTATTTGAAGAATTATGAAATCAGTTCTTATAGAGAAACTTAAGAGGTCAGACTCCCAAAGCTAATTCCCTTCTCCAAGGTTGTGCCCTCAGCTTTAGGCTCTTGCATTCCAGATTCCCTAGAACTGCTACCTCCCCTTAGGAATCAGGAGACATTTAGCAGAAATCAATATTCACTTGTAACTGTCACTGACAAGGGAAGGTGGATTCTGGTTTCCCAAATTTCAGAGTAACTTGCTCTTGCAAAATTATTAGGTTTTTGTGACTTTCTGGCCAATCTGACTTCAAATAGAGTTATCTCAATAGACAATGAAAGTCCTCCAAGCTCACAAGACAAGGAAGACCTTAATTAAAATCAATGAGGAAAAAAAATCTGTTGTGAAACAATTAAGCGCTGCAGTTGACACTCCTTATAATTTGG
>NC_045719.1:23765055-23780638 GCF_009834535.1 Camelus ferus
TGACTGACCATGCATCTCAAATACCCTTTTATTATATTGAAAAGGTTCATAGGATGTTACTCATAAATGAACTCCACACCTTGGAAAACAATGTTGTTAAAAAGATAGCATAGATGCCTGGGTGAGACCTGAATTAACGAGGCATTTTGAGAATGCTGAACGTTTACGTTTTCAACACATCTAATTAACCTTGTAGGTATTGCATTCCAGTCGATTCAGGGAAATTCATACACATGCATGAAAAAATCATTGCCATGGTGAATGGTGAGTGTTTCACACTTACATTCCCAAAGGCAGTTTTCTTTTTTTCAGAATTAAATATGCATCAAGCTGCATATTAGAATCCACCTGAAACTTTTTCAATACTTTTTCCTTTTCACTCATGTCTTTTCACTTTTAACTCCTAGTGAAAATGGGAAACAGAGACTGTGAAGAATCACAGAGGAAAAATTCTGGTCGTATTCTCAACCACAAACATAAAGAAAACATAGTCTTTACAAGTCAAGGGACTTTGTTTTAATCAAATTCAACCCCTTGCAGATTCTCTCCTTCACTTTTAGTCCAGGAAGCAACACAAAATTTCCACAGTAAAAGCTTTACTCAATACATTATCTTCCACCTAAAGTACAAATAATATCATCACATGCTTATAGGAAGCCCTGTACATAATCTGGTACTTCCTAAACTAACTCTTGGAAAGGTAAAATGATTATTTGGAAAATCCCTCTCATGTGTGCTGTGTATCTTTTAAAATCAACTTTGAGTTCAAAATCAGACTTCAATAATATGACACTTATGGTTTCTTGTATCATGAATTCCAGCCCAAAGAAATATTTTCTAAAACCTTATATAAATCTACTGAATTCAGCATGCAAAGAATGCAAAGTAAATCCAGTAAAAATAAAAAAGTTGCTTGATGTCTTCAAGCAAAAACAATAGCTCAAAAAGTCACTCTGGTGCATTCGATACTTTTAAATAACCAGCTAAGAAAAAGTGCAAGACTAATCCAGTTGGCTATGCAATAAACTGTCACTTAGATATGGAAAATCTTAGCTGGAAAATACATCATTAATGGGTATGAGTAGCCCCTCTGCACTGACTAAATAGAATATGAAACATTTTTTCCATGAAGAAAATGCACTTGTACATACAAGCAAAGCAGGGGGAGGATGCTTCTTCATGATTTGTTGTTCTCAATATTCATTTTATTGGAGTTTGATATTGCTCTTTTATTCTACTTTTGTTCTGGTGGCTTGTTTTTATTTAACTGTCAATAGGGACTTTTTAATCTCTTGATTACCTACATTTTAGTCCGGAAGGTAACATCACTTTTTATTTTTTCTCCTGTTGCCCTTAAAGATATCCAGGATTAAACATGTGATGCTACAATTCCTCAGAAACAGTGAATCACACAAATACTTTCAAACAGAAACATAAAACAGAGGAAAAAGAAGAACAGAAAGGCCACAATGAAACTGAAAAGGCAGCAAGAATTTTCCCCCAATCATAATGTGGAAATACTTTATCTCTTCAAATTTTAGACAAAAATATTCTAAGAGGAAAACTGTCTCCTTAATCTCTTTGGCAACTATTTTCTTTTTCTCTTTTCTTCACTGTTTTTTTTATTAAAGATAGATCCAGTGTGCACATCAGAGATGTAAACACTATATTCTGCAAATACCATATTACACACACAGCAATTTGTATGATAATTTTTTCTTGATTGCAATTTACTCTTTAAAAATGCAAATTGTATAATTACTGCCCCAAAAATGTTCTCCTGAATGACAACAAAAAAAAAATGCGTAAAAATGCTATACATTTTGCAGGATAGTGGGTTTACAAATGAAAAAAATGAATGTACTATATGAGACAAGTCCATTATGGAAGAAAAACACACTAGGGCTGAAAATCCTGGAGTTAGGAATTTCCAGGTTGCTGTTGATTACCAGCCCAGAACCCTACCCCTGACTCCAAAAACTGTTGTAGAGGGCAAAACCTTTTCCCCCTCTGATAGATTGCACAAATTACATCAGTTAGATCAAAAGCAATGTCAGAAAATCTAAAATTAAGCATTAAATCCACAACCCCCTTGAAGCATGGGCAATGAAGCATCAAAAAATCAGATCTGTGCTCCTGATCAATTTTCCAAACAGTTGAAAATATGGACTTAAGTCAATATATACACATAACTGCTCTGTATACTATATATCCTTTCACTTGACAAACTTGTGTGACTAGATGGCAGTAGAACAATGAATTCCCCTAAAGCCAAGTGTCATCATACGCACCAAAGTTGTTCATCTGAAAGCTCAACTTTCCCGAGCACCTGCTGTGTGCCAAGCTCCATGCTTAGTGTGTTATTAAGGTCAGATGCTTCATCATTTCTAATTGGAGAACATGAGCAGCATTCCTATCTCCCGATAAGAACTTGAGACACAAGGCTGATGAAGAGGAATGCTGCAAAGCCCAGATTTAACTGTATTTCTCTGATCCTTCAGCCTGGACCCAACTGTACTACCTGCTTTCTCCCCAGGAGACCATCAACCCAGTTACCTCTTGGCATGGCTGGGCACATGCGCAAGTCAACTTTTGTTGTGTGCCTCAGTCACCCACATCTGATAAATTAAAAAACTAATTCACTTGCATGCTTAATTCACGGAGGAGCTGTGAAACAAGATATAAATGAGCTTTGAAAATCGATGGATTATGTAAGTGTAAACTATAGAAAGCTTTATAAAAGATTACTTTTGATGCATAAAGTTTAAAAGATTAAACAGTGTGTATAATGAAAAATATTATCTTGAAATCAAACACATATAATCAAATCTTGAATCTATCATTTAATAAGTAGATAATCATAGAAAGAGTCTTTAAACCCAATGAGATTAGTCTTCCTCTTTCATAAAATGGGATAGTGAGAATTACAGGATTATTGGAGAAACTAAAATAATGCATAAAAAACAATTTGATGCATAGTAGATGCTAAGTAAATATATATTATTATTATTTTATGAATCAGAAAATATCTGAGCCCCAAACCAATACATAAAGTCTTGTATGCATTACCTATTTACATACTGCTTTCATATGTAAAATCATCTGCTGAGAGAGTGAAAGAGAACCTTGAGTTTTAATAAGCAAGAAAGTAAATAAACATAATCTTTCCCCTCTAACACCATGTATATAATATATATTATATGTAATATAGTAAGACCCAGATTAACCATATTAGAGAAAGCCATTCTGGCTATGGCAAATTTGTAACATGCGATCTTGAGTCTAATTTATGTTGCGTGTATAACTATATGTTAAAAATGTGACTTACTTGGTGCCAGTTTCATGTGAAGGACCAAATGAATAGGAAGGACCCACATGGGTGTTGCCAGACCACTGATGCTGGACTTGCCAAGGAGTAGGGAGAGAAACAGTTCTGTATCATGTCGATGACTCTCACTTCTAGTCTACAGGCAGTCATAAAGTTTGAGAAAATAGCAAGAGATGAAAAGGATAATTCTTTGGAGAAAGGTGTGCTGTGGATGCTGCCACTCTTCCAACTTCCAAATCTCACACACAGGTTGATCTGTCTTGTGATCAACCCTGACCCAGAGCCACACAGGAAAGAGTACTCTGAGAAAAATAATTGTAGCTTAGCTAAGTGACAAAGCCACCCCAGGCCATAATTTTTCAAATTTTTATATTGAAGTACAGTTGATATAACTTTTTTTATTATAATTATTTGATGCCATTTAAACATTAGGAAATTTCACAGAAATGACCAAATATTTGGGCTTCCCTTAAAGGAAATTGTTCATGATGATATTTATGAAGTGATTCTAAAGTTTATCTGGAGAGGCAAAAGACCAAGAATAGCCAACCCAATACTGAAAGAGAAGAAGAAAGTTGAAGGACTGACAGTACTTGACTTTCAGATTCAATGTAAAGCTATGGTAATCAAAACAATGTGGTCTTGGTGAAGTAATAGGTAAGAAGACCAGCGGAGCAGAGTAGAGAGCCCAGGAATAGAACACACAAATATAGTCAACTAATCTTTGACAAAGGAACATAGGCAACACAATGGAACAAAGGTAGTATTTTCAATAAATGTTGCTGGAAAAACTGGAAATCCACATGCAAAAAATGAACCCAGACACATAGTTTAACAAAAATTAACTCAAAATGGATCACAGGCCTAAATGTAAAACACAAAACTATAAAACTACTAGATAGCGTAGAGAAAACCTAGATGACTTTATGTATGGCACTGACATTTAAGACACAATACCAAAGGCATGATCCATGAAACAAATAATTGATGTGCTAGACTTCATTAAAATTAAAAATGTCTTCTCGGTGAAAAATAATATCAAGAGAATAAGAACAAACTACAGACTGGAAGAAAATGTTTGCCAAAGAGACATCTGATGAAGGACTGTTATCCAAAATACAGAAAGAAATCTTTAAACTCAACAATATGAAAACAAACAACCCAATTAAAAAGTAGGCCAAACACCTTAATAGACAACCCACAAGAAGATACCCAGGTAACAAATAAGCTTATGACAAGGTGTTCTACATCATATGCCATCAGGGGAATGCAAATTAAAATAGCAACGTGATACCACTACACACCAATTAGAATGGCCAAAATCTGAAACACGGACAACAACAAATGCTGATAATGATGTGGAGCAACAAGAACTCTCATCTGCTGTCCGTAGTACTGAAAAATGGTACAACCACTTTGGCAGACAGTTTGATGATTCCTTACAAAACTAAACATACTCTTACCATGCAATCCATCAATTGTACTCCTTGGTATTTGCCCAAGTGAGTTGAAAGTGATGTCCACATAAAAACATGTACATGGGTATTTATACAAACTGTATTTGTAATTGCCCAAACTTGCAAACAACCAAGATATCCTTCCTTAGGGCAATGAATAAATGAACTGTGGTACATCCAGGCAATGGGATGTTATTCATTACTAAAAGAGAAATAAGCTACCAAGCCATGAAAAGACATGAAAGGACCTTAAATTCATATTACTAAGTGGAAGAAGCCAATCTGCCAAGGGTACACATCTATGATTCTAACTATATGACTTTCTGGAAAAGGCAAAACAAGGGTGATAGTAAAAAATAAATCAGTGGTTAGGTATAGGCTGCAGGCTGGGGAGGGGTGAACAAGTGGAGAGCAGAAGAGTTTTAGAGCAGTAAAAATATATTAATGAATAAATGTCATTATATATTTGTTCAACCTATAGAATGTCCAAAACTAAGAGTGGACTGTAATGTAAACTAAGGACTTCAAGTTATTATGATGTTAGTGTAGGTTTAGTGTAGTTGTCACAAATGTACCCCTCTGGTGGGGATGTTAATAATGGAGAATGATATGCATGTGTGGAGGCAGATTGTATGTGGGAAATCTCTGTGCTTTCTCCTCTATTTTTCTGTGGACTTAAAACTGCTCTAAAAATAAAGCTTTAGTTTAAAAAAAGAAAAGAAAGAAAATGATCAGTTGGGCTGGCATTCATACAAGACAGCAGGTCACCAGATGTGGGGAGCACCAGTCCCATTGTATGGGTCCTGGGGTCTCTTATTTGCCATCATTCCCATTATTTCCTATCCATGTCCATCACCAAAACCTTGTCAGTTACAATTTACCATCACTGTAGACTGTGATGTGTTTTGTGTGCCCTCAAATTCCATATGTTGAAACTCTAATCCCCAGTGTGGGGATTTTAGAGGTGAGGACTTTGAGAGGGGACTAGGAGACCCCACAACGGGACTGATGTCCTTATAAGAGGATTAAGAGACCAGAGTTCTCTATCTGCCATTTGAGGATGCAGCAAAGAGGCTGTCCACAGCTAGAAAGAAGCCTTTTACTAGAACCCAACCATATTGACTCTTAACCTTTAATGGCTAAGCTCCAAAACTGTAAGAAATTTCTGTTGTTTGTTACCCAGTTTATGGTATATATTTGTTATAGTAAACCAAGCTGACAAGACAACCATACTGCTTTTGTTTCTTTTATTCTTCCTTTCTCCCTCCGCCCCGATAATGGCATTAATTCATCTCCCAAACCACGCGCTCAACTTCCGGAAAAAGGACTCCCGACATAATACCTCCCTCCTTTTCTTTCTTATTCTGTCTTTATTCTTTCTTCTTTTCTTGTTTCTTCATTTCTTTCTTCTTGTTCTTGTCTTTTTCTTTCTCTTCACTCATTAAAGCCTGGATTCCTGAAGAGTTTTGCATTGGGATCCCATATTTGAAGGAGACTTTGAATTCAGTGGTCTGAGGGGGTTTGTGGTTGACAAGGAAAACATGATAGGTATCTCAGGAAGTGTCACTTAAAATATTTTTTTAAAACTGATAAACAGGTCTTAGGCCTTGATTAAGATTACAATGTGAAGGAGAGTTTGGGTGAGGCTAGGGTAGTTAAAGAATGATTTGGAGCCTGACGTGCAAAGTGTCGGGAATGCCGGTTTTATTTAGGAGACATCGGGAAAACAATTGAAGCATTTTAAAAGAGGTGGAGGGAAATGACCACAACTGTGGTGTAGTAAAATCAATCCAGAAGTTGTGTAACAGTGAATTAGGTGGGAACAGAGACAGAGATGGAAATTATTGATTGTGATGCACCAATTTTTACTTTATTACCAGTTTTTGCATGAAGACCACTCTGGTTATGCTTGTGGCCACTGGGCCATTGTCTTTGTCCTGTTTAAATATGTCACAGAATTTGAAGATCCAGATTTATGTATCACTGTGGTTGATGGATAGAACTCCAAGTTTTCCTTTGTTTAAGGGAAACACATTCAAGCTAATATTCAAGTTCATATCCAAGCTCCCCAGGCGGTTTGGTTGCCAAGACTGTTCTGGAAATCTTGCAAGCTCCGTTCTGTGGCATTCAGCACTGCTGCTTTCAATCCTGGCTGGAAACCATAAAAATAATATTTCATTCATTATGCTGTAGAAGAGGTCCTTAGAGCTTCATACTTGAATGAAGGGGTGTTATGAAGATAGCACCATATTCCCAGACACAGCAAGGCACCAGATTGACAAACAGCTAAATTATGACTTAGGTCATATTCAAGAAATGACAACATTACTTTATCACCAAGGAATTAGGAGGTCTTGGTTACATCTTCTAAGTTACTGATTGAGAGGGAAATTATTCAAACTAGAAAGACTGGGAAGACAATTTAGTTCTTTCCTGAGCACTCTGAAAAAAAAAATGAGTTGATGTCTCTCATTAGAAGTCTACAAATCACAATGAACCAAAGGAATATTATCCCACTGGTTTACATTTCAGAAAACAGAGTTAGAATTGGAGAACTTGAAAGCAACACTGGTGAATATCCCCCAAATCACAAATGAATTCAAAGTACCCAACTGTTCAAATTCAGAGATGAATATAAACAAGATACATTGACTTACACATTGCACACAGGCATTGACATCATGTCACCCCTCTGCTGCACACATACCTGATTTGATTCCATTGAATGTATTAAATGACAGAGCTATGGGTGAAAGGACAATGGATAGAAGTAAAATGAGAATGCTCTGGTGCTTAATGAAATAAAAGAGACTTGCTAGGATAGGCTGTCTCCCAAGAGGGAGTCTCGGCCTTGGAGTTCTCTGTTGTCATCTTTGGCACTTCCACTCTCTTGTTCCATTTTGAGGAATATTGGCTGCTAGACTGCTGGACTTCATCTCACTAAAGGAAGAAAGCTATTTCAAGGCAGGACAGAGACCTTATCCTATAACCAATGGTCACATTTTTTTTTTTTCACTTTTGTCTAAGCCAACCAACCAAACAAGAGTCTATTCAGAAGTTTTCTGGTCCTAAGTCAACTTTTGTTTCTGTCTTCATATCTAATGTAAACCACAAATCCTGGCCAATCAGTGATTCATAATCAGAGTGTTTTAGTCAGCTCAGATTGTCATAACAAAATATCACAGACTGCATGCCTTAAACAACAGAAATTTGTTTTCTCACACTTGTGGAGGCTGGAAAGTTCAATATCAAGGTGCTGGCCAGTTCAGTTCCTGGTGAGGGTCCTCCTCCCAGTTTGCATTTGGCCACCTTCTCACTGTCCTCACATGGCAGAAAGAATGAAAGAGGCAAAGAGAAGGAAAGGAAGAGAGAAATAAATATTCCTCTTCTCCTCAGGTCACTAATCTTACTGGATTCACCTTAATTACCTCCTAAAATCCTATTTCTAAATACACCTACATTGGAGGTAAAGACTTCACCATATACATTTTCGAGGGGAAGGGGAGTGTATTCAGTCCATAGCATACAGGAAATCAGGAAATTACTTAACTCTAAGCCTTAATGCTTTTGCTTTGAACATCAGGATAACAATATCTTCTTCAAATGGTTGTTGTCCGGAATGAATGAGTTAAGATACTTTAACAATATGATATTTGCACGATAAATCTAAGCTTTCCCCTACAACAAACCACCTGGTTAGAAGTTCACACTGTTCCTAGGCCTGTGCTTTGCCACCATCCCTGCCTCTGCCCTCCTGCTGGGCTTGATCTTTGACTGGTGCCGAATCAGACCTCTGAATGCCCACCCAAGTCCCCTGCTTGTGCCTAGAATTTTTTATCTGTTAACTAGTGTTCAGACATGCCCTTAAAACTCCTCAAATAGGCAAAATATATAGATATAGTGATGAGATGTGTAGATATTATATCGATGAAATCCCTTATCTCACCTATACAGAGATTCTATCTTTTGCCACCTATCCAGGGGCTGCTTCAAAAGGATCCCGCAGTCAGACTCGAGAAAGGCTAACTGATAATATTTTAAAAGAAAAAATAGGACTATATTTAATACTGGCAGTCTTTCTATTTATCTGGCCCTATCTTGCTTTTTATTTTCATCCTATTAACCTGCTGCTTCCTCCAAACCCGTAGGTAACAGTTCTCTATGACAAAGTAAAGAGAAATGCATTAATTGTTCTAAAGATGGCTTTTGGGAATTTTACAACTAATACTTTATTTGTGAAGAAACTCAGCTCAGCATATGAGCATTAAGCTACTTTATTTTTCCAAGAATTGCTGGACACCATTATTGTTGGTTCTTTCACCTTTTCTACCGAGATGATTGTGATTCCTGATTCAGCGATTGCTTTCCAGTCACTAAAGCATGAATGGTCACATCTAATCCTCACAAAAACCTACGGGAGTAACAACACACAGTGGGACAGTTGACCTGCCTAAGGTCACCTGGCTGGACAGTGGCAGAGCCAGAGTTTGGACCCAGGCAATCTGTGTTCTGAGGCCACACTTAATCACCATGCAGTATGACCTTGAGATGAAGGGCAAAGTGGAGTCATGTAGCCAGTATGCGTGCAATTGTCCATAACCTTGGCTGTCTGTCCCTGGCATGGCAGGCCACTTGTCACATGTCACGTCAGCTCCTGAAGAATGGGCAGTTAATGCACCTATTTTATAGTCTTGCCGGAAAAAAGATTGCATCTGCTAGAAAAGGATTCTGAGAACACAGTCACCATCAGTCAGGCTTCTGCACCATGGATTAATCTGACCAAAAGCAGTAGATTACAAAATCCTCTCCCCAAATTCTTCACCTTCATGTTATTTCAAGATATAACTTTTTTCAAAGAAAAAAAGTCCTATAAAGGTGCCTCTAAGTCAAAAATATTCAAATAAGGATGTAATGTCTACATTGGGACTTTAAACTTACATGATATAAACAAAATGCAGAATTAGCCTATTTGCATTCATACAAGAAAATAAGAAATTTCCTTTCTTTAGAATCTTGCACAGATCGGCCACTAGAAAGATCTTAGATCCACCAGTGATTTCACTGATCTGCTAGAGAATTAAACCCTCTCAGGCTCAGAATGAGAGAAATGCTGCTTTGTATAAATGCAGGCAGATCTGGAAAAGGGGAAATGAGAGACAAGACACAAATGGTATCTTGATTCAGCTTTTTCAGAGTCTGTCTTACTCACACAGTGTTCCTCAGTGATCTGACATTTGCCTTCTTACTGAAAGAAATGCACACAATTGTAAAAGGAAAAATCTGCCTTTAAACATTCTTTTTAGGGAAAATATAGCAAGGAGATCTGAAGTCAGTTTTAAGTATCTAGGTGGCATTTGAATTCATTAATATAATGTAAATTCCTGCTACTGTATGAAAGGTAGAGAAAAGCTTTACAATATAGTGGAAAACATTTGAGTGCTGAAATCCTATGGTCCTCATCAAATTTTAAGCTCCCTGAATCTAAGTTTTCCTATTTCTGAAATAGTTATTCCTCTCACAGGTTTCCTGTGAAAAGCAATGAAATATCATAAAATCATCACGTTCTGGGAGAGGTAGCAGGACACAGATTGACAGCAGGGACTTGGGAGATGGACGGTACTCAGACCTTACCTCACTCTCTTATTAGCTGTGTGAGTTAAGGGAAGTTACTTCACCACCGTGGACCTATAAAGTAGAGTTGATAATAGTAGTGTCTACCACATAGAATTATTATGAGGATTTGATGAGTAACTAATTGTAAAGTGATTGGAACAGTGCCCCGATCACAGTAAGTAGCATGTAAAAATTGAAAAACAAATAGTGCGTTCATTATTAACATTCTGACATTCATTTCCTCTAATTCCAGACACAGTATCCAATTTTTGCTTTCAGTAATGTCACCACCTGTTTGAATACAGTCTTAACAATGCAGCCAGGCGAAGTGTTTCAACTGATTCTGCCTTAGAAGTGGGAATGTGACCCGAATTAGGCTAATCATGTACTCTGCCTGGAATTTGACTCATTAGCAGGTGCTACGCAAGTTACATCTGCATTTATTCGCCACTGTGAGACAGACTTCTTTACCTTCTCCATAAATTCTATGAGCCAAATTCTAGCCTTTGAATAAATCAGCCCCATGTCCTTTATTTTCTTAAATCTGTTTCTGTGACTTCTAAACTCAAATTCCCCCAGCTGTGTACAGTGGGCACACAATTAAATTGGATTCATTGTTAAAATCAGAGTAATCATTCTAAACTGTTCTTCTAGGAGCATTAGTTGTGCTGATTTAAAGTAATGAGATTATTTAGTTCTAGGTCACCTCCATCCTATCCATGGCAAGCAAAATGCTTACATACCTAATTATAATCTGGCAAGGCTGGAAGTGTGTATGACTGAAAAGGCACGTCTCCTTGGTGACTAGCCATGGGACCTAAGAGACAAGGCTGGCCAATCTAAGACCCAAGTTTGGCTCATCATTCCCTGTGAGTCTCAGAGGTGCATAGAACTAAAACAAGAAAAAAAAAAATGCGAAGTTTGGAAAGCAGTAAAGCCATTGATAGTTCATGTGCTCTTGGTTTTGCTAAGATGTCATTCTTCTTGCTAAAAAAGGAAACTCATCAGAGAATAAAATGCATTGGGTCTGTATAATTTGAGAATGGCTACTTGGACTTTGAAAATACACATATACAATGAAATAAATTTCTAATTGCTAACATTTCGAACCCTAAAACAAAGTAAATAACTTCATACTGAGAAGTTAGAGATCATGTGGTGAGCAATTTGGAGAGAAAAAATTGAGTCCTTTCTAGACTGGTTAAATCATTTATCAAAAATTATAAGCAAATCTATAGAGACAGAAAGTACATTAGTGATTGCCTAGGGCTGGGAGATGGTGGTATGGGAAGAGATTGCTGATCGGTACAAGGCTGCTCTGGGGGTGATGAAAATGTTCTAAAATTAGATTTTGATGATGGTTGCACAACTCTGTAAATATACTAACAATCATTGAATTCTGCACTTTAAACAGGTCAACCTTATGGGGCAAAAATTATTCCTCAATAAGATATTTTTAAAAATAATTTTCTGAATTCCCATATTTGGAGTGATTAGAAGTCTCTAGCTAGCCTGAATGAAAGTTAGCAGGTGTGGGTGAGGGATGTCTAGAACAAGGTGGAAAACATAAAGATTAGTAAAATGCATACAAATCAAGATCTGTGTTCAGATCCCCTGGGTCAGTACCAGGCAGCCTGATGGAAACCAGGGGCTGGATTACAAATGAGAAACCGGTCTGAGTTTGGAAGGAGACTGACATTGGGTGAAGCAAGAGCAAGTTCATCTCAACTTGTCCCCCTTATCGACTGGGTGTCATGGTCTAGTGAACGTTTCTCAATGAGATATAGTCTGCCTCTCCTGTCTACCTGTCTGGTATAGAAGTCTAATAGCACCTTTAAGCCAAAGATTACCCAGAATTCTTAAGAACACCCTTCATAATGTTCTTATTTCCCCTATCACAGTCTTAGTAAATTGCCAGCAACTAACACATTCTGAGTGTGGCTACCAGGTGTGTATTTGGCTATCCAATGGATACATGAGTTTAACTGATAGAGTCTTTTCTTTCCTTCAAATTACTAAGTGTGCATGGTTAGCAGCTTTCATGATGAAGGACAAAGCCCCGCTGATTATTTACAAATCAAGTATTTGTTGTATACTGAAAGGAACCTAAGATAGAAAAAAGTGTGAGGATTTTAAAAAAATGATGTTCAAGAAGAAAACAGCTGGAATTAGAATGTTTAATTTCTGTCACAGTTTTGTAAGTGATGCTTCTAGTCACCAGATTTTTTTTTTCAGAGCTGAAGGAGGATTCAAACATAGTCCACTCCAAAAGTTCTCAGCTGTCTTTTTTTTTTTTTTCTGCTAGCATACTTGTGATTAATGGCACTTAATGCAACTCATGCTTGATGAAACATGTGCAGATAAGTTGCTGGGTACAGGCAATTTCCACCTTTTTGACTTGCAAGGAAGCATGACAAGTAGCAAGCAAAATGAGACTAATATAGAAATGTTCTAAATAAACATAGTGAAATGGGAACCACCTAACAAAAGTTAACACCTATCGGTAAAAATTAATTTGAAATATCTCTCACAATTGATTGTTACACCTACAAATCACACACAAATATTACAAAAACACTTCAGAGAACCACCAAAATAGTGTCTTCTCACAGATTTAAAGATGAGGAGAAAGAAGAGTCAAGGGTTTTAGGCATTTTGCTCAAGTACTGTCAATCTAAATTAAAGTTGACTGTCCCCAAGATTAAGGGTATCTCTCACTGCACAATCCTCACCCTCTGTAGATCAGTGCAACCCTTAGACACATGCAAATTGAATATGCATATGAAATACCAATCAACTTGGGAATCGTGTCAAAATCCAGAATTTTACTTTGCATTGCAAGGTTTTACCTATATTTGAAAGCACCTCTATAATTTGCAAAGCACTTTACATAGGGTGATATCATTTCTATGAAAACAATGATGAATGCAGTTTTATAAAACAGGAACCATTATGCTTTATGTTGTACACTAAGTGATAGATCAGGAATTCAAATTAGGGATCTGTGGCCTTAAATCCTAGGTCCTTTACCCCTAACCACATTCTTCTTGGCAGAAACACATGTTCTATGAATGTTTCCTTCTGAAAACTAGAGGGGGCTATAACCAGAACTTTTCAAATGTCCTTTTGTTTCCTTTTTTTCATTCTATCAGAGATTTTTTTGACATGTTTTCTATTTTTAAATATGACCCTGTTGTGCCTTTTGCCATCAGTCTACACCATGGACCCTTCCAAGGTAAAGTTGTATTTTCTCCTCTAGGTTATGTACATATTTCTCCACTGGTTTCAAATCTCTTCTATCGTCAGCCCTTTAGTCATGGTACATTGAACACATTATATTCCCATATTTTATCTCTAACTATTAATTTGCCTTTTAATCATATTTACTCTTTCCCTAGAACCTTGGTGAACTTCTTAGCCTCATCTTTGTACAAGAGTTATTAAAGAACTACTGGTACTCACAGTCCCAAATTTCCTACATTTGAATTTACACAGCAAAACATTTCTTTGCTCTTTTCAAGGACTTTTTAAAAATAATAGATATTAAAAGGCTCCAAACTAAATTTTTGTGGGTTTTTTTTTTTTAATTTTGATATAAAGAAGTAACCTGGGGAAAAAAGAGAGGGAACACATTTTGAAGGATGGCTTGCTGAAATTACAATATACAATATTTAGTTACGTGTTATTTTTGGGATCCTGGAAAAATTAAAATATTCACTACAACTGATTTCTCTGTGTGGTATTCTTAAAAATTCATAGCATCTATATTAGTTCAAAGACTTTCCTATTGTTTTAGTAAAAAAAAATTTAGCCATCATATTAACAATAAAACATGACTATCTATCATGAATAATAATTTCTTTTTCTATTGTAAGAGTAAAAGACCACTGAGTGAATAATAATCATTCAGGAAAACCCAAGGAGGTATAAAACATTTCTAGATTTGAGAACCATGTTTTCTTTCTGCTTAAATCTTTGGAAATAAAGTGAAACAAAATCTGCACCAGCCATTGTAATTGTGCCTGGTTGGCTGATCCAGACCTGTGTCTTTGAGTTATTTCTCTATGAACAGAGAGAAGGAGGAACACCTGAAAGAGGAGAAATGTAAGTGCCCCAGAGTGAGTGTCCACCGTGTAAGTATCCACTGGGTCATCCCACCACGTTACTGCTTTAAAATATGTGCCATGTCGGACGCCGGGTCAAGCTGTACCACCATACATAGCACTAACATAATCAAGGCAAACTGGCCTCCGATTTTGAGAAAGTCACTGCCAAATACTGATGAAAGATCAGATAAATGCACTGCTGTTTTAGAGCAGGTGTGTCCTCCTTTCTTAGAACTAGCATATGAGGCTAAGATCAAGTATTACTGACGAGGACTTCTCTGGCGATCTGGGCGTGTGTCCATTAGAGAATTCACACTGAGTCCAGTCTTGAGTAATCCCTGCGCTTACCTGGAGATGGAAGAAGGACCCACAAATTTGCAACACAAGAACAACTCCCTCCAAGAAGGGAGAATTCAGGTTCTAGGACAGTGATTCTCAACCTAGGCTGCACATTAGAATAACAAAGAAATTTTTTAAAACTGCAAAAGCTTAGGTCGCAATCCTGGACAAGCTAAATAGGATCGCCTGGGGAAGGAATCCAAAGCTTTAAAGCTTCTCAAATGATTTCAAAATCTACCAATTTTGGAGGCTGCTTTGGAGATGATCTAGGTGTCTATACAGTTAAAACATAAAAATAAATCCAAAGTAAACTAGCACAGTGTTAAGATGCCTCCTTTCTAATCAAGGACTCTTTTTCTCCAGTGAGAATTATTGCAATTTTAGAGGATGCACTTTAAATTACTATTTAGCAAATGACAACTGAAGGCGACAGGACTATATGTTTCAGTAAAGGAGGGAAGAGAAGTCAAATTTAAAACCCCAAGGGGAGGAAGTCACCAGGGTCAGTGAAAGTTTGTAGCCAGGGGAGGTGATGTCACATATTTACGTTATTATTTAATTGTATGTTAAACAGGATTTGTAAAATGAACTACAAATCCAAACACCCCCTCAGAGGCAGAGTGCTAAAAACTTTCATCTCAGGTTGACGCGGATTAGAGATTTGAAAGCCCACTTCTCCTCTTACCATGTCAAATTATAAAAGGAAAAATAAAATGCTGATTTGAGTCTCTAATGAAAGG